>NC_069500.1:989898411-989940911 GCF_027579735.1 Bombina bombina
TTTACAAATAGCTCCTTTTACTTTATTTCGTCATTTGAAATAGCTTATTTTGCCTGTGGTATCCTTACCTAATTCTGAAAGGTTCTATACTTAAAGTGATGGTAAATCTGAACGCTGGGATTTGCCATCATTAAAAAAATAATAGGAGTTTAAGTCATCAGTTATTAAAAAAAGGGTGCTAAACTCACCCTAACTGTGCCGCTGCAGCTTGCTAAACTCAACGGCTCCGGCCGCCCACAGCACAGTGCTCTTCTACCAATGAGGTGACGTTTGCACCTCTAAACCAATAGCTGTGCTAGCATACAGAACACTATCAGCTGACACGCACAGCTATTGGTTTAGAGATGCAAACGTCACCTCATTAAAGGCGAGCGCTGTGCCATGGGCGGCGGAGCCTTTGAGTGTAGCAAGCTGCAGCGGCACAGTCAAGGTGAGTTTAGCACCCTTTTTTAGTAACTGATGATTTAAACTTCACTTTATTTTTAGTAATGGTAAATCCTAGAGTTTGTTAAACGTTTGGATTTACCATCAATATAAGTATAGGTTAAAGAAAACCTGTGTAATCATAGCCAGCAGAATAAATTACACTCCCAGTATGAGGTAGAAGAGATAAGCAATACAATAAATGTTCAATTGTTCCAAGTATTGAGTTTGGTTTACAGAGATAAAATAAAGAAGCATGCATGTGTACAGAAAGTGATAAACAAATTTTGTCTGATTTCCCTGCAAGCTCAACCCATTTTGATGTGTTGTGGTTTCAAAGAGCAAAAACAGCCATTTCAAATACAAAATTAAACATAAAGGATTTATTTATAATGTATTGTATACTCTGCAGCTGGTATAATAAGTGATTTGAAACACATAAAGTTAAAAACAATTTCACAGTGTACAGTGCCTTTAAACATTTAATGCACTGTGCATTGGGTAAGGCTGGAGAGGTTATGCATTGAATGCACCACAACTGTATTTAGTGTTGGTGCTCCCTTTGTAAAAAAAAATTAAATACAGTAGAATTATATAACCAACAAATGCATAATGAAAAGATGATGCAATAGCACTCTGAATTTCAAATAAGTAGTACATTTTTTTTCTGTCAAATTTCAACGTTACTCAATTTTCCTCCCCCCAGACAATCACAAATGTATACTTTGCACATGATCAGAAGGAACTGGTGCCTCAAAAAGTGTGCATATAAAAAATATTGTGCAAATATTGATAATGGAGGTATATTGGAAAGTTTCTGTTTTTAAATTGCATGCTCTGTCTCACTCATGAAAGTTTAATTTCGACTTTAGTGTTTCTTTAAACAAATGTCACAGGTTAGAAGCACCCTGGGATCTAAGACACACTGTCAGTGCAGGGACCAGCAGACACAGGGCAAGATTACATATGTGGCGTCGCCCGCAACAGCCTGCAATGCCGGTTTTTACGCGGTTTTGGTATCACATATACGGCGCCACATATAAATGTGGCACGTATATTTCACCCGTCGTCCGCAATTTTTACTCCTATAAGCTAACATAGAACCGCGTTGCAAATCGGTATCACATATTCAGCTCAAGGGCTTACGTGGCGAACATGGAGAAATTTTACTCCATTTTCACCTCGCCACACATAGGCAGGTGCAGCAAGCCTTACGCTGAATATGAAAGTACCGTAACTCCAGTAACTGGCTGAAAATATTAACAAACACCTAACACATGCGCAATATTTATCTGCCTATCAACTGCCAACCCCCACCACAATAACTAATAAAGTATATTAACCCCTAATCCGCCATTAACTCATATCGCAATAAACCTAATAAATGTCATAACCCCTAATCCGCCATTAACCCATATTGCAATAAATCTAATAAATGTATTAACCCCTAATCCGCCATTAACCCATATTGCAATAAACCTAATAAATGTATTAACCCCTAATCTGCCATTAACCCATATCCCAATAAAACTAATAAATGTATTAACCCCTAAACCGCCAAACCCTACAACGCAATTAAGCTATTAACTCCTAAACTGCCAACCCCTCACAACACAAATAACTATTTAAATTACTTAGCCCCCTAACCTTACACCCCCTAAATTAACCCCAATTACCTAAATTAAAAAATACTCGGTTACCATTAAAAACCTAGCATTACTTTAAAAATAAAAAAACTAAGTTTAAATTAATGTAAAATTACAAAAAATAAAAGTCTATTACAGAAAATAATAAACCAAATTATATAACATCAGCTTAGCGCCATCTTTCTACCTTAAAGGATTTCAGTGAAAAATTGCTACGAAAGTTACTTTTACAGTACTCTGCTCCTGGCTCTACTGAACGGGTTTGTTTGTTTTCCCTAAGCGCATCGGGCACGCTGTCTATTCACAGCCAGCCCGATAGCACCATTAAACTCAATGTAACTCGCTCCCGCTCTGGTCTGGTAACAGGAGCGAGTTACATTGAGTTTAATGGCGCGATCGGGCAAAGTCTTAGCTAGAGCACTGAAAAAGCAGAGACTAATGTCACATATATACAAAATCCATCATCCCAACTCCTCAACCACCCTTAAAACAACAAAAGACATCCTTCAATTCTTCCACGATTATTACTCCTTCATTTATAACATCCAAAAAGACACGCCAGCACAAACACCTTCCTTGACCATGACTGACTATATATTAACCATACCCATTTACCCACTTTAACATCCGACCAACTTAAAAATCTTAATAAACCCATATCCCAACAAGAATTGCTTGCAGCCATCAAATCATTAAACAATGAGAAAAGCCCAGGCCCAGATGGCCTATCTGGAAAATACATTCTCCTCACTACTTATACCCCATCTTACACAATTTTTTAATGAGGTGACCGATAATAATCCCTTCCCACAAACCATGCTAGAAGCACAAATAGTTGTAATCCCCAAGCCAGGCAAACCACCAACCACACCTGCAAATTTTTGCCCGATATCCCTCCTAGACACAGACATTAAACTATATGCAAAGATACTAGCCACCCGTATTAACACTAATCTATCTAAATCAAGCCGGTTTTACCCCTAATAGAGAAACTAAAGATAACACTATCAAAACATCTAATGGAATATGCCCACAATCGCAAAATACCCTCTGCGTTCATCTCCATGGACGCAGAGAAAGTCTTTGATAGGCTAGACTGAATATTCTTACAAATGACGCTTAAGAGATTTGATTTGATTAGACCTTCATAGGAAAAATCTTCTCTCTCTGCAACAACCCACAAGCAAAAATCAAACTAAATGATACATTACCCCACCCATTTAAAATCTCCAACGGTACAAGACAGGGTTGCTTCCTCTCTCCCATACTATTTGTTCTTGCCATGTAGGTTCTGGCCTCCCACATTAGAAATAACACTGCTATCCAAGGTTTCAAATGTACTCAATATGAATACAAAACTACTTTATATGCAGATTACATATTTCTTAGACTCACACAACCTATCTCATCAATTCCTACTCTTATTCAAACACTGCATTTATGGCTCCTTTTCCAACTTTAAAATTAACATTACCAAATCGGAACTACTTCCTATAAGACTTAATGATGATGAACTGAAATCAATACAATCACTAGTCCACTTTCACACCCAACAACACTCTATCAAATACTTGGGAATACACATATCCCCGCACAGGACTACATTATTAGACTCAAATTTTAAAGCCATATCTACTGTGACACATGCTCTTCTACGCTCCTGGAGTAAAAAAAAACCTTTCATGGCTAGGTAGAATCAATGCCGTTAAAATGATTCTCCTCCCTAAATTATTATATCTTTTCCAAACCCTCCCAATCCCTATAGCGACACCACTAATCCACAATCTACAAAAATCTATCACAAAATATATATGGCAACACAAGAGACCCCGTATTGCCACCGCCACACTCTACCTCCCTAAAGACATAGGAGGACTAGCTACCTTCCTCACCAGCATCATCAATTGGTGCAAACACTCATCCCATAAAGAGTGGGTTCTTTTAGAACATCACCTAACCAACACCCGCCATGTTGGCAGTAAATGCAGGTTACTTCCGAATAAAATAAATTTACCAACACATCTTAGAACAATTATCGATGAAACCTTTAAACTATGGGATACACTCACCAAACAACATCACCATATTTCCACTGACCCCCATTATTGAAAACTCAGATTTCCCCTTCCAACAGATAGCTCAAGCACTCTTGCCACCCCAAATAACTACGTCTATTCCTTGCTACATACTCCTGCACAATGGCAAACCCAATGCTCAACCAGAGATCATAACCCATTTAGGTAACACATATGAAAATTGGTTCCGATATAACCAACTGTCAGATTTCATCACGAGACATCCACATAAGATCGGGCTCTCGTGTAATTTAACTAACTTTGAAAACATATGTTTTCATGACACTCTAAATAAAGGCCTCCTATCAACCACATATCAATTACTTATGCAACCATATGCTACCTCACTTCCTTCCGATAAGTGGGAAAAAGAAACTGACAAACACATAACCCATAAAAAATGGCTACAAATCTTCTCCATGACAAAATCCTCATCCTCTATACACACAATGGAGATGAATGTAAAATTGCTTTACAGATGGTATTATACACTGTCCCGTTTACACACCATCTTTCCCGCACTCTCACCAGAGTGTTGGAGAGGATGCAACATGGAAGGTACCCCCACACACATATGGTGGACCTGCCCTTTTGCTTAATCCTACTGGATGTCGATCAAAACTGAAATTGAAAAACCCTCTCTATGTCCCTTGAACTAAACATTTGGCTCTTTCTCTTCAATAAATTCTCCCAGGTAAAGTGTAAATTGAAACTCGCACTGCTGACCACTATGGTCAACTCTGCGAAAAGGCTAATACCGAAAAATTGGAAATCTCAGCACCTCCCATCGGTCCATATTTGGAGAGAAATAACCTCCCAATCCCTCCAATTAGAAAAGTATAATTACACGGACAGTAAACATATAAATGATTACCATTATGTCCGCTTTCTTTGGGAAACTAAGCCGCCCAAAATTATTGCGACATATTAAACACTACTAACACGACAAATGGGTGACCATCCCTTTTATTGTCATCCCGCTTTTCATTTACATTTCTACATAACTTACATCTAAACATTTTCCTGCAAGAACCATGTTACATGCTTTATATCTTATGTTGTTTATGTTCCTCTATTAACTCATATAAGAAGAATACTGTAACTCCTATGTTTACATAATACCTGTGACTCAATTTTATCTGGAAATTATTCTCTTTATTGTTTGTAATGTTTATTAAATTTTCAATAAAGCATTTAAAATAAAAAAAAAAGAAGCAGCGGTCTTAAGACTGCTTTTTAACTCATCCGCCATGTCAGGGTGCCAGGAATCAGACTGAGATGAGAAGTGCAAAAATAATGACACCTTTATTAATAGCAAAAAATAATAAAAAGTCCACAAGTCAAATAACAAGCCAGGAATCAAAACCAGAGCTGGTAGTCAGACGAGCCGAGTCAGGAGCCAAAGCGAATAGTCAGACGAGCCGAAATCAGGAACAAGGAAAACAGCAGAGTCAGGAACAAGCCAGGGATCAGGAACCAGGAAGGACGTAAGGCAGCCAGGTAATACACAGAAACTCTCACAAACAGATCTGAGACAACGCAAAGGCAAAGCATACTGAACAGAGGCCCTTTAAATAATAAGTGATGACATCACAATTCTGAGACTGCATCCTGTCTCACATGGATGATGCACACCAGTCTGGCCATAAAAGGAAGTGCAGGAATTGAGCAGCATCCCCCACAATGCACCATAGTCAGAAAGAAAGGTGAGTAAAATGGCTGCCAGCAGCACATGGCAAACACAACAGGGAAAAAACCCTGACACGCCACCTCTGAGGCGGCGGACAGCAATCATCCCGATCAGATACGATCGGGATGATTGACACCCCCTGCTAGCAGCCGATTGGTTGCGAATGTGCAGGGGGCATCATTGCACAAGCATTTCACGAGAAATGCTTGTGCAATGATAAATGCAGACAGCATATGCTGTGGGCATTTATCGATGTCCGCCCGCACAATGATAAATCGGCCCATATATACGTGCTCATGAGATGCGCCTGCTCTATTGGCCTTATAGAAAATCACTGCTTTACGTAAGAGGATTCTACAGCATCGATCGGGTAAAGGTAAGTTGTCAGGCTGCTGCATTCATAGCGATGCCGGATAACATTTGTACATATATTTTAAAAACTATTATTAGAATATTTAGAAAATTACGAGTAAAAAATATATTGTAAATCCAATAAAGATTATGCAATGAAATCTAAACAGCGTTTTGAAATATTAATCATACAAAGGGGCATATGTATCAAGCTCCGAAAGGAGCTTGATGCCCCGTGTTTCTGGCGAGCCTGCAGGCTTGCCAAAAACGGCAGTTATGAAGCAGCGGTCACAAAGACCGCTGCTCCATAACCTGTCTGCCTGCTCTGAGCAGGCGGACAGACATCGCCGGAAATCAACCCGATCGAGTATGATCGGGTTGATTGACACCCCCCTGCTGGCGGCCTATTGGCTGAGAGTCTGCAGGGGGCGGCGTTGCACCAGCAGCTCTTGTGAGCTGCTGGTGCAATGCTGAATACGGCGAGCGTATTGCTCGCCGTATTCAGCGATGTCTGTCGGACCTGATCCGCACTGTCGGATCAGGTCCGACAGACATTGATAACTAGGGGCCATAGTCTGTATATGCATAACATTTTTATATAAGGTTATATAATCCAAACATATATAGACAATACTTACAATGAATCATAAATGTACTGTCAATCGCAAGGAGGAATTTAATGCAACTGCGCTCTCCGATCGGATAGTAAATAATAAGTTTAGTAACTCATTGATTACTCTGTATCAATGACCAGAGAGCGGAAATTGACGATTCTTGTGAGCGCGCTTCAGTTACGTCACAAAAAAAGGGGCCCTTGCGTTGTGTATGTTTGTCTTGTTTGTCTTCATGTGTATAGTCATACTTTTGTACATATGTAGCGCTACGGAATTTGGCGGCGCTATACAAATAAATAATAATATATATGTTGGTTTTTATATATTTATGATTACATAAAATTTACTATTTTTGCATATTTCCCTACCTGTCTCTGTAACTTATTATAGACAGTGAGTGTGCTTTATATCTGGTCTTTTAGATGCACATTATTTTGGTCCATCCACTTCTCTTCAAATACTCTTTTTGTATAAATTGTTTCCAGAATACACCTCATTTATAAGAGTCTATTCATTAGATTGTAGATAAAATATCACATATTACAGTTGATCTAGCTCTTTGTTCTTCTTTTTTCTTTAATTTCTTCTGCTGGCTGTATTAACACAGCTTATCTGTAGCTTGGACCTAAAGCCAGAAACTTTCAGAATAGGTGGGATATCACAGACTAAATTAACTATTTCAAATGCCAATATAAGGGTAAAGGAAATACTTGTAAACAATTTAACACACTCCAGGAGGTAAAGTGGATCATTGGGAACAAATTAAAGGGGAGAAAACTTTTGAGTAAACTGTCCCTTTAACATCAATTAAATGTTTATCTTTGCCAGTTTGTAACACAATGTTTATCCTAAGGATTTAGATTTTGTTGTCTATTTTGTATGTTAAGCTTGCCTTACTAATTTTTTAGTTTTAGTGTATGTGAGAGTGTAAGGGAGAGTGTGTGTGTTTGAGAATGCGTTGGAGAGGGAGTGTGCAGGGCCACCATCAGGGGGTGAAAGGGGTGACTGCTGTCAGGGGCCCCATGAGGAAAGCACAACTGTTATAAAAAAAAAAAAATGTTGGCTGCCACCAGAGGGAGATACAGCAGAGTGCTATTGAGCGTGGGAAATGTCATTACAAGGAGTTAAGCTTTAGCATTTGAGATGATTTCTGAGTGTTCACTAAACCACTATGTACAGTGTGAGACAGACTTGGCACTTCAGTTTGTACAGTGTGTGCCTGAGTCAGACAGCAGATCACTTTCATTTGCAGAGGAGGTAGGACTTACTTAGTAAATGTTTTTTATTTCTTTGTGCAATTTCGGATTGTAACTTCAGTGTGGTAGTTGTATGGTGGATTTAGCAATATGCAGCAGTGTATTTATGATTATTTGACAATGCTGTAGAAATTCTATATTTAATTTCCTCCTCAATACACAAATGGTAGGTGCCCTTTGGGCAGATATGATTTTGTTTATATATATATATATATATTGCAGATGTCAGGAGGCATTTTATCTAAGATTTTTACATCTGCATAAAATGTTATACTCTCAGGCTAAGATTGCTCAGTGTTTGAAATGAGACAGGTTAACTTAACACAGTTCAGTTTACACTACAGCGGACTTAATTTTGAAATACATACAAACAAGCCTAAATCTTGCATTTAGCCAGATCTAATGGTATGAGACTGAGTACCACAGCTTGTGTGTTTTCTGTGGATGTTTCTGTAATGGGTGTGTTTTTGTATGTATGTCTGTGTTTTATGTGTATGTGTCTGTGAGGGTGTGTGCGTATGTCTTTGTGCATTCTCTGTGGGTGTCTCTATGAGGGTGTGTGCATTTGTCTTTGTGTGTTTTCTGTGGATGTCTCTGTGAGGGTGTGTGCGTATGTCTTTGTGCATTTTCTATGGGTGTCTTTGTAGAGGTGTGTGTGTGTTTGTATGTCTGTGCATTTTCTGTGGATGTCTCTGTGAGGGTGTGTGCCTATTTCTTTGCATTTTCTGTGGGTGTCTCTGTGAGGGTGTGTGTGTATGTATGTCTTTGTTTATTTTCCGTGGATGTCTCTGTGAGGGTGTGTGCGTATGTCTTTGTGCATTTTCTGTGGGTGTCTTTGTAAGGGTATGTGTGTGTGTTTTGTATGTCTTTGTGCATTTTCTGTGGATGTCTCTGTGAGGGTGTGTGCCTATTTCTTTGCATTTTCTGTGAGTGTCTCTGTGTGGGTGTGTGTATATGTATGTCTGTGTGTTTTCTGTGGGTGTCTCTGTGAAGGTGTGTGCATATGTCTGTGTGTCTTCTGTGGGTGTCTCTGTGAGTGTGTGTGTGTGTATGTCTTAGTGCATTTTCTGTGGGTGTCTCTGTGAGGATATGTGTGTCTCTGTGTGTTTTCTGTGGATGTCTCGGTGAGGGTGTGTATGTATGTCTTTGTGTGTTTTTTGTAGGTGTCTCTCTGTGTGTATGTCTGTGTGTGTTTTCTGTGTGTGTGTGTGTGTATGTCTTTGTGTGTTTTCTGTGGGCGTCTGTGAGTGTAACATAGTAACATAGTAGATGAGGTTGAAAAAAATTATGAAGTCCATTGAGTTCAACCTATACAAATCTAAAATACTTTCAAAAAGATCCAGTTAAGCTTAAATAATACCACTAAAAGGTGACCCATTTAATACTAGCAATCATATCCATGAATTTTGTTTCTAGACAGAAATGTATCCAAACAATTTTTAAATGTATCTAGGGTATTGGCATTCACTACCTCCTTTGGTAAAGAGTTCCACAATTTTATTGCTCTTACAGTGAAAAAATGTTTCCGTTGCAGGAGATTAAATCTCCTTTCCTCCAACCTTAAATTGTGACCTCTTGTCACAAACAATTTTCTTGGCATAAACAGAGTTTCTGCCATCTCTGTATTAGGGCCTTGAATATATTTATATAAAGTAATCATGTCACCTCTCAAGCGCCTTTTTTCTAAAGAAAACAGACCCAGTTTGGCTAGCCTCTCCTCATAGCTTAAATTCTCCATTCCCCTTATTAGCTTTGTGGCCCTTCTCTGAACTTTTTCTAGTTCTGCAATATGTTTTTTTGCGATCGGTCCCCAGAACTGTACTCCATACTCAAGGTGAGGTCTTACCAGGGATTTATATAGTGACAGAATTATACTTTCCTCCCTTGAATCTATGCCTCTTTTAAAACATACTAGTATCTTATTAGCCTTAGTAGCCACTGCCCTGCATTGAGCACCCGTCTTTAGCTTGTTATCTATTACTACTCCCAAATCCCTTTCCTTCTCTGTTTGGCTAAGTCTTGTCCCATTTAAATAATATGTTGCCTGCTTATTTTTACTTCCAAAATGTAGAACCTTGCATTTTCCCAAATTAAATCTCATTTTCCATTTACCTGCCCATACTTCTAATCTTTACAGATCCCTTTGTAATAAAAGTTCATCCTGCTCTGACCTAATGACCTTACTTAACTTAGTATCATCTGCAAAAATAGAGATGTCGCTATTTAATCCTTGCGTTGAGTGTGTATGTCTTTGTGTGTTTTCTGAGGCTGTCTCTGTGGGTGTTTCCTTGGGTGTATGTACAAGTTTGAGTTTGTGTGTGTGTCTATTGTCTGTTCCTTTTTAGGACATTTTGACCTTATTACTGATTATTCACATCTTTCTACAGACTTTGAAACTGAGACCTTTCCGGACGGAAGTCACCAATCCACCATTTAACCTTTAAATTATTGTTTAGGCAGTTCAGGGCCCTTCCTTTCAGCCACTGCATGCTGTTGTCATCATTTAGTTGGCATCTTCTTTGACAAAAAGATAATCAGAACTCCATATTTTGTCTTGTAAATCTCCTTTTTTGATAAAACTGTAGTCTACCTCATTACTTGTAATGTCAATATAAACAAGTGCTGGGTGTCTGTGTCTAAGTGTGTTTGTGTATTTCTTTGTGTCTGCTAGAGTGTCTATTTGTGAATCCTTATGTGTGAGTGTGTGTTTCAGTGTATGATTGTGTCTGTGTGTTACAACCTTTACAACATTTCCAAGTTTGACTACACTTAAGAAAAAAGTGCATATACATTTTAGTCACTTGGTCAAAAATTGCACATGTCAAAGGGCGGGTTCTGATTAATGGTTAAGTAAGGGGCCCCAACATTTCTAGTGGTGGCCCTGGGAGTGTGTGAGAAAATGTGTGTGTGTTTGAGAATGTGAGGTAGAATGTGTGTGAGAAAGTGGGAGGGAATATGTGTGTGTGAGAGAGAGATTGTAAAGGAGTGTGTGTATTTGAGAATGTGAGGGAGAGTGTGTGTGTGTGTGTATGAGGGAAAGTGTTTGACATAGTATGAGGGAGAGTGTGTAAATGTGTGAGGGACAATGTGTGTGTATGAGAGAGAGGGTGAGTGTGTGAATATCTATGTGCGAGTTTGTGTATGTGAGTTATTATGTTTACAACATTTTCAAGTTTGACTACACTTGAATAAAGTGCACATACATTGTGGTCACCTGCATAGAAATTGCATAGGGTACATTGTTTTGCGTACAGTGCTTAAAAACATTAGAGGTAACATTGATGCTATTTATGCCAGTGATTACAGAACTATTTATTTTGATTGTGTACATTTTTTTTAACTTTATATTGCCGCTGTATGCATAGTATTCCCAGAGTTATGGATATATTTACTTTATTTGCTAAGAGCACAAACTGTTACTATTTCTTGCGGTTTTACATTTAAATGATTAAAAAAACTGTCCTCTATGACAGCTAAAAGCATGCACATAAGTTACTAACAATATCTAAATAAAATCCTACTTAAAGCTGTCCAACACGCTTTCTAAATGTCCAATCCAATTCAAGATATTAACATATCAAGGGCCTGATCACAAGTGGAGCGCTAAATCAAGAAATCGATATTTGCGTTCCACTGTGTAATACCAGTGCATGCTAATGTGCGCTGGTATTACAAGTTAACAGCAATGCGAACGCAAGCTCGCGTTGCTGGGAATCATTGCACTCACTGATGCCGTCAGACACGGCCTCAGAACCTAAGTGCAGCGAAGGCAGTAAGTTGCACAGCTATTGCAGCATTTGTAAATATATATGTATATGCTGATATACATATATATTTATGTGTTAATATGTGTATATGCAAATATTAACTCATAAATATATATATATGTATATAATATATATATATACTAGGAACACACAGTTCCCATAGACCGCTATGTAAAGGAACTTTTCAGTGCCGTTTTTTTTTTTTCTAACACCCCACTCCCGCCTAGTGCAGTTGTTTTCTTATTGGAAAAAAAAAAAAAAAAATTTTATTTTATTTTTTTAATAAAAAACTATAACGCCCTTGAGGGCATTTGTGGAACTTTTAGAAAATTAACCAGAGATCGGATCTCTGATTAATTTTCTGAGTGCTAAATGCTAGCACAAGCTCTAGCTCACGGAAACAATAACCTGCCACTTGTAATGGCTGGTTAATTATCGTGCGCCCAGAAACGGGAAATTTAGCCTATTTGTGAGCTCACGATAATTTAGTGCTCCACTTGTAATCTAGCCCTAAATGTTATAGAGTGCCCACCCAAACACATGTGTAGTAAATCCATTGCTTTCACGCATGCACACTTTATTCCCTGAAGTCTATTGACCGGTCCTGGCAGTTACACATTGCATGCGCTTAGGCTCAAAGGTCTGACTGGCATTTTATGTTTCACTTCGAGATCTCTACATAGCGCTACGCCTTATTAGCATGTAGACCGGTCACAGTAAAAGAATAATTGTTTATACTTGTGGTCATATTTGAAATCACAAGTTAAAAACAGAACCAAAAGAAATGTCAGTGTTTTTCACTTCAGCTACTGATTTCTTGAGGTTCTGTTTTCATTTCATGTTTGCTATATATCAAGAACATTGCTTCAAGAACAGAAATACTATTGTGGCTGTGAATCCCCTCCGGCCGTGTGATCTAGCTTTGAATGATGTTGCCGGTTATGTCACTTGGAATGTGTGCATGCGTGTCATGTATACAATTCAAATGTGCATGCATTGCTCCTTGCGCTCTTCCTGAAAGGGCCGTTAGATAGAGAACCTAGGCTGGCAAATGGGACGGATTTTAGCAGTAGATTGTTGAGAAGTGACACAAGACTGGAACAGCAAGGAATTTGAGTCATACTATTTCTGGACAAAAAATTGAGCTTTATATCCCTTTAAGTATCACTCAAAACTGGTTGGAAACCACTGACCAACTGGTCAGTAAACTGTTAACATTTAAAACTGCACTCATTAAAAATTTTTTGTCTAATAACAAACAAATCTGATTTATCTGAACCTGTGTAGTAGACTCTTCAATATAAAATAATGCAACTGAAATAGAATTGGCCAAATGGCTTAAAGGGACAGCCTACTCCAGAATTCTTATTGTTTAAAAAGGTAGATAACCCCTTTATTATCCATGCCCCAGTTTTGCATAACCAACACTGTTATATTAAAATACTTTTTACCTCTGTGATTAACTTGTATCTAAGCTTCTGAAGACTGCCTTATCTCTTTTGACAGACTTCTATTTCAGGCAAAAATTTTGTGTTTACTCTTAAATAACTCCATGGGCGTGAGCACAATGATATTTATATGGCTAACATGAACTAACGCCCTCCAGCTGTGAAAAACTGTCAAATGCATTCAGATAAGAGGCGGCCTTCAAGGGCTTAGAAATTAGAATATGAGCCTGCATAGGTTTAGCTTTCAACTAAGAATACCAAGAGTGCAAAGCAAATTTGATGATAAAAGTCATTTGGAAAGTTGTTTAAAATTGCATGCCCTATCTGAATCATGCAAGTTTAATTCTGACTAGACTGTCACTTTAAACAAAATAATCTTAGTAAGAAACCTCCATAATGCTCAAGGGAGTATAATTACACAGGATACAAACAGGTTAAATTCAGTTCTGGATGCAACATTGCTCAGTATTTGACCTTCTGGGGTTGATAGCAATGTGTTCAGGTCTCTTAAAGAACTCACATTACTGTAACAATGTACATTTTCCAGGTCACTAACTTGGCTGTTACTGAGGTCAGTGAAGTTGTATTATTGGTTGCAATTAATCTCTGTTATTTATATAGCTGAAGGTTGTATTTTTTCTCTCATATCATCTTCCTGGATCAATATACATTTTCATTAAATGCTGAATTTTCTACCTAAGATGATCATAAATGTACATTTTACTATTATATCAATTTAAAGTTAGGGTAATTTGTTATTGGTCACAAAATTTTGTGGATTAGGGAACTTTTTATATGATTGGGAAACATTATTATACCCAAATGTAAGTCTTTATATCTCTGAATCTACTTATGGAATTTTGACCAAACAAATCTAAGAATACACAGCTGCATGAGATTTAATGCCAGACTTCAGTAAGTTCTTGCCATATGGGACATAAGTGATGTTTTTCCATGTCTTAACTAAAAAAAAAAAATTATGCTTACCTGATAAATTTCTTTCTTTCTTGACACGATGAGTCCACGATTCATCATTAATTACTGTTGGGAATATCACTCCTGCCCAGCAGGAGGCGGCAAAGAGCACCACAGCAAAGCTGTTAAATATCATCTCACTTCCCTCCCACCCTAGTCATTCAACCAAAGCAAAGGAGAGAAAGGAAGCAACAAGGTGCAGAGGTGTCTGAAGTTTATAAAATACTAACAACCTGTCTAAATAACAGGGCGGGCCGTGGACTCATTGTGTCAAGAAATAAATAAATTTATCAGGTAAGCATAAATTTTGTTTTCTTTCTAATGACACGATGAGTCCACGGATCATCATTAATTACTGTTGGGAATCAATACCCAAGCTAAAGTACACAGATGATAGAGGAGGGACAAGACAGGAAACCTAAACGGAAGGCACCACTGCTTGAAGAACCTTTCTCCCAAAAGCGGCCTCAGCCAAGGCAAAAGAGTCAAATTTATAGAAGTTTGAAAAAGTGTGAAGAGAGGACCAAGTTGCAGCCTTGCAAATCTGTTCCATAGAGGCTTCATCTTTGAATGCCCAGGAAGAGGAAACAACCCTCTTAGAAAGAGCCATTACTCTCTCAGGAGGCTGATGTCCAGCAGATTCATAGGCAAAGCAAATTATACTCTTCAGCCACAAAGAAAGAGAAGAAGCCGTAGCTTTCTGTCCCTTACGTTAAACAGAAAACTGACGAAAATCCTTAATTGCCTGTAAATAAAATTTTAGTGCATGTACCACGTCCAGATTGTGTAGAAGCCATTCCTCCTGAGAAGAAGAATTAGGACACAAGGAAGGAACAACAATCTCCTAATTAATGTTCCGATCTGCAACTACTTTAGGGAGAAACCCTAATTTAGTACATAAAGCCACCTTATCTGATGAAAAAAAAGGTAAGGGAACTCATTGTAATGTCGGGTGCTCTGGCACTCTACGAGCAGAAGAATAGCAACAAGAAACAAAACTTCCCAATATAACAACTTAATATCTAAGGAATGCCTATGCTCCAACGGAGCTCCTTAAAGAACCTTAAGAACTAAAATAAGACTCAAAGAAGGCATAACTGGTTTGAACACAGGTCTGAGCCTGACCAAGGCCTGACAAAAAGATTGCACGTCTGGGATATCCCCAGACGCTTAAGTAACAAAATAGAGAAGGCAGATATTCGACCCTTTAGGGAACTTGCCAATAAACCCTTCTCCAAACCTTCTTGGAGAAAAAACAGAATTCTAGGAATCCCAACTCTACTCCAAGAGTAGCCTTTGTATTCACACCAAATATATATCTTATGGTAAATCTTTCTAGTCATAGGTTTACATGAATCAAGGTCTCAATGGCCGAGTCCGAAATCCATGCTTGGATAAATTTAAGCCTTCAATCTCCAATCAGTCAGACTCTGAGAAACTAAATTTGTATGAAGGAAGGCCCCTTGAAATAGAAGGTCCTTCCCCAACTGAAGTCTCCAAGGTGGAAGAGATGACATGTCCACCAGGTCTGCATATCAAATCCTGCGAGACCACGCCGGTGCAATGAGGGCAACCGATGCCCTCTCCTGCTTGATTCGAGCAACGACTCAAGGAACAAAAGCGAACGGCGACAATAGATATGCAAGACCGAAATTCCAAGGTACCGCTAGAGCGTCTCTCAGTACGTACCTTGAGTGCTTGGCATTTTGCTGAGATGCCATGAGATCCAATTCCGGCTGACCCCATTTGAGAATCAGGCTGGAAAATACTTCTGGATGGAGCTCCCACTCCCCCGGGTGAAGGGTCTGCCTGCTCAGGAAGTCTGCCACAGCAATTGTGGGTCTCTGCCTACTGAATGATCTTGGCTACCTCTATCATGGCCAAGGAACTCCTAGCTCCTCTCTGATGGTTGATGAAAACCACTGAGGCTAAATTGTCCGACTGGAACCTGAAGAACCGGGCCAAAGTTAACTGAGACCAGGCCAGGAGAGCATTGAAGATTGCTCTCAGTTCCAGAATGTTTATGGGAAGAACACACTCCGACCGAGTCCCTGTTCTCTGAGCCTTTAGAGAGCCTCCTAGAAGGCTGGCATCTGTTGTCACAATCACCCAAGAGGTTCTGAGAAAGCAGGTTCCCTGGGAAAGATGATCTAGAGACAACCACCAAAAATAGAGAATCCCTTGCCTCCTGCTCCAGCAGTAATCGCAGAGACAGATCCGCATAATCTCCGTTCCACTGCCTGCGCCTTAACTGCAGAGGTCTGAGATGGAAACGGACGACCGGGATTATGTCCATTGCCGCTACCATCAGCCCGATTACCTCCATACACTGAGCCACTGATGGCCGAGGAGAGGACTGAAGTGCTAGGCAAGAATCAAAAATCTTTGATTTCCTGACTGTGTCAGAAAAATCTTCATTGATAAGGAATCTATTATGGTTCCCAAGAAAAACACCTTTGTATTTGGAACTAAGGAACTCTCTTCCAAATTCACCTTCCATCCGTGAGACCGCAGGAAAGATAACAACATTTTTGTGTGAGATCTTGCTTGTTGAAAGGAAGACGCCTGAACTAGAATGTCGTTCAGATAAGGTGACACTGTAATGTCCCACAATCAGAGCACCACTAGCAGGGATCCCAGGACCTTTGAGGAAATTCTGGTAACCATGGTAAGACCAAATGGAAGAGCCACAAACTGAAAGTGTTTGACTAGAAAAGCAAACCTTAGAAACTTGTGATGGTCTCTGTGTAGGGGAGCATGCAGGTATGCATCCTTTAAATCCACCATTGTCATAAATTGACCCTCCTGGACCAAAGGAGGAATGGAACGAATAGTTTCCATCTTGAAGGACGGTACTCTGAGGAATTTGTTTAGACTCTTGAGATCTAAAAATCGGTCTGAAGGTTCCCTTTTTTGGGAACCACAAACACATTGGAATAGAACCCCAGACCTCGTTCCTGCATTGTAACAGGAACCATCACTCCCAGATCAGAGAGGTCCCGAACACAGTGTAAGAACGCCTCTCTCTGTGTCTGGCCTGCAGATAATCTTGAAAGCAGAAAACTGCCCCTGGGAGGAAAGGTCTTGATTTTAGTTGTATCCCTGGGACACGGTGTCCACCGCCCAGGGATCCTGAACATCTCGTACCCAAGCCTGAACGAAAAATGAAAGTCTGCCCCCCACAAGATCCGGTCCCGGAAGGCTTGGACTGCTCCTGCTTGGAAGAGGAAGTGAAAGGATTTCCATTGAAATTTCGAAGGGAACGAAAATTACTCTGACATCCCTATTGATTATTTATCTTATCCTGAAGGAGGAAAAGTCCCTTTCCTCCCGTGATGTCAGCAATTATTTCCGTCAACCCCAGCCCAAACAAAGTCTTTCCTTTGTAAGGAATCACCAAAAGTTTAGACTTAGATGACACATCCGCAGACCAAGATCTGCGGGCCAGTATGGCAAAAAAGAAATTTTAGCTCCCAGCTTAATAACCTGAAGGGAAGCATCCGTGGTAAAGGAGTTGGCCAACTTAAGGGCCTTTATCCTAACCTGTATTTCTTCAAGGGAAGAGTCTGTTTTTAATAGATTCAGAAAAGGCATCAAACAGTATGCTACCACACTAGTGACAGTAGCCATACAAACCGCAGGTTGTCATTGTAAACCCTGGTGTACATATCCTGTAACTTCTTATCCATAGGATCCTTAAAGAAGCAACTATCCTCTATAGGAATAGTAGTTCTCTTGGCTAGCGTGGAAATTCCACCTTGGATGCCATCTGCCAAGATTCCTTGATAGAATCTGCTATAGGAAACCCTTTAAAAAACAGGGGATGGAGAAAAAGGGATACCCAGTATCTCCCAATCCTTCGCAATAATCTCAGTAGCTCAATCTGGTACAGGAAAAACTTCCACCATGGAAGGTACATCAAAATACTTATGTAGCTTACTGGGCCTTTTAGGATTGACAACAACTATGGTGTTGCTGTTATCCAGAGTAGCTAAAACCTCCTTGAGTAACAGACGGAGGTGTTCTAGCTGAAACCTGAAGGATACAACTTCAGAATCAGTAGGAGCAATTGCACTGTCTGAATCTGAGATTTCACCTTCAGATGCTACCGAAGTATCCTCCTCCTCAGGCTTCTGGGAGGGGGCATGCAAAATAGCAACAACAGCTTTAGCAACCTCACTTACTGAAAGTTTACCTTTTCTCTTGCGCTTTCCCTGCAGCATGGGAAAAGCAGAGAACGCATCAGAAACTGCAGAGGGCATGGGGGGAAGCAATGTCTTGCAACATGACTCCAGGTGGAGTTACAGAGGAAGCGCAGGGCACTGTATGAGTGGGCGATAAAATTTTTGGACACTTGAGGAGAAAGCTGCGGTATATAGTGAACATTGTCGTTAGGCACCTAAACAGTATCTGCCTTAGACAATGTTGGCTCAGAAAAAAATCTATCCCTGTAATTTAAAGTTCTCTCAAAACATAAGGAACAGAAGGTATAGGTGGTTCCACATAGCACCAAAAAAAGCATTTTGCAAGGCCTCTTGGTCCATTCTGACTTACAATGGAACAATTTACCACAAAAAAATACTTAAATTTTAATAAAAATTTAAACACAAAAAACGTTACTGTCACTTTAAATTTTAAAACGTAACCTTTTTTATATTCTGCAGTAAGTAACTAAATAGAGTGTATGCAAGTACTATTAACAACCTGTACACCTCACCTTAGCTTTGCTGACACCTGATAGAATCTCTAGTTAATTATCCGGAACTCGCAAAATATCTACAACAGCGTCTGCAGTATAGTGCCAAAAGCGCAAATTTAAACTTTATTATGTGCTTTCCAGTGAGATTGTTATCCGGTCACAGTGAATGCAGGGGAAAATGGCGCGCACCAGTAAACCGCGCCTCAGTTAGCCCCGCCCATCGCATGGCGTCTGAAAAATTAATCTCCCGGTCAGCATATTATAGATTCAAGCTGCCGGGAGAAATGAAACCACATAACAAGAGCCTTAACAATCCTTAGCCCCAGTGCATACGTTAACATACTGCGAGTATACAGTGGGCAAAAAAGTATTTAGTCAGCCACCAATTGTGCAAGTTCTCCCACTTAAGAAGATGAGAGAGGCCTGTAATTTTCATTACATTGTCTGATTTGGAAAGAATTTATTTGCAAATTATGGTGGAAAATAAGTATTTGGTCAATATCAAAAGTTCATCTCAATACTTTGTTATATATCCTTTGTTGGCAATGACAGAGGTCAAACATTTTCTGTAAGTCTTCACAAGGTTGTCACACACTGTTGCTGGTATGTTGGCCCATTCCTGCATCCAGATCTCCTCTAGAGCAGTGATGTTTTGAGGCTGTCGCTGGGCAACACAGACTTTCAACTTTCTCCAAAGGTTTTCTATGGTGTTGAGATCTGGAGACTGGCTAGGCCGCTTCAGGACCTTGAAATGCTTCTTACAAAGCCACTCCTTCGTTGCCCGTGCGGTGTGTTTGGGAACATTGTCATGCTGAAAGACAAGCCACATTTCATCTTCAATGCCCTTGCTGATGGAAGGAGGTTTGCACTCAAAATCTCACGATACATGGCCCCATTCATTCTTTCATGTACACGGATCAGTCGTCCTGTTCCCTTTGCAGAGAAACAGCCCCAAAGCATGATGTTGCCACCCCCAAGCTTCACAGTAGGTATGGTGTTCTCTCTCCTCCAAACACGACAAGTTGTGTTTCTACCAAACAGTTCTACTTTGGTTTCATCTGACCATATGATATTCTCCCAATCCACTTCTGGATCATCCAAATGCTCTCTAGCATACTTCAGACGGGCCCGGACATGTACTGGCTTAAGCAGGGGGACATGTATGGCACTGCAGGATCTGAGTCCCTGGCAGCGTAGTGTGTTACTGATGGTTGCCTTTGTTATGTTGCTCCAGCTCTCTGCAGGTCATTCACTAGGTCCCCCCGTGTTGTTCTGGGATGTTTGCTCACCGTTCTTGTGATAATTTTGACCCCACAGGGTGAGATCTTGCGTTGAGCCCCAGATCAAGGGAGATTATCAGTGGTCTTGTATGTCTTCTATTTTCTAATTATTGCTCCCACAGTTGATTTCTTCACACCAAGCTGCTTGCCTATTGCAGATTCAGTCTTCCCAGCCTGGTGCAGGTCTACAATTTTGTTTCTGGTGTCCTTCGACAGCTCTTTGGTCTTCACCATAGTGGAGTTTGGAGTGTGACTGTTTGAGGTTGTGGACAGGTGTCTTTTATACTGATAACAAGTTCAAACAGGTGCCATTAATACAGGTAATGAATGGAGGACAGAGGAGCCTCTTAAAGAAGAAGATACAGGTCTGTGAGAGCCAGAAATCTTGCTTGTTTGTAGGTGACCAAATACTTATTTTCCACCATAGTATGCAAATAAATTCTTTCCAAATCAGACAATGTGATTGTCTGGATTTGTTTCCACATTTTGTCTCTCATAGTTGAGGTATACCTATGATGACAATTACAGGCCTCTCTCATCTTCTTAAGTGGGAGAACTTGCACAATTGGTGGCTGACTAAATACTTTTTTCCCCACTGTATGTTCCCCTTAACATATAGGAGAAAAACTGTGTGTCCCTTATTGAATAAAGTGCCCACTTTTTCCTGTTTTACCCAGAAAAATAAAGTCAGCACTTACCTCATAAATCTGCCAGGCAGCATGGCAGCTCACTAGGTTTGAGAGGTCTTCTCCCTCACATGGACCTGTGGAAAAAGGAGATAAAGACTGAGTAATTTTACTCAGGCTTTCAGAATTAGGCAAGCATAAACTACATGGGAGGCGCAGTGAGAATTATGTCCCACAAGTTCCCATTGCTCTAAAGCCATCACTGCTCTACTGAAGAAACTGATATGGACTATGGCTACACCGTAGAACAAAGCAGCACAATCTTGCACTACTTATAAAATAATAAAATCTTGCTTGAAGAATCTTTTACTAACACCTAACTTTACCACTTCCTTGCTCTAACGTAGGCAAAGAGAATGACTGGGGTAGGAGGGAAGGGAGGTGATATTTAACAGCTTTGCTGTGGTGCTCTTTGCTGCCTCCTGCTGGGCAGGAGTGATATTCCAAACAGTAATTAATGATGATCCGTTGACTCATCGTGTAATTAGAAAGAAAAACATTGAACCAATTTACTTTATGTTATTCGGGTGCTTAGGGGCAGCATAAATTTCATCCAAATTTCTTCAGCCATTTAAATATAGGATTTATTCTAGATATATATATATATATATGTTTGAACAAAGTTTCTGTTTAAATTACAGTTTTGAAAGTTGCATAATATTGAAACCAAAATATAATTATGCTGCAATTTGGCAGTTTTTGTTGCTACTAGTGGCTACAAAACTGCCAAATGTTAATGAAATTGGCTAAGGCATTTTTAAGTTTTATGTGGAAAAAAACATAATTTATGCTTACCTGATAAATTTATTTCTCTTGTAGTGTGTTCAGTCCACGGGTCATCCATTACTTATGGGATATATTCTCCTTCCCAACAGGAAGTTGCAAGAGGATCACCCAAGCAGAGCTGCTATATAGCTCCTCCCCTCACATGTCATATCCAGTCATTCGACCGAAACAAGACGAGAAAGGAGAAACTATAGGGTGCAGTGGTGACTGGAGTTATAATTTAAAATTTAGAACCTACCTCAAAAAAAGACAGGGCGGGCCGTGGACTGAACACACTACAAGAGAAATAAATTTATCAGGTAAGCATAAATTATGTTTTCTCTTGTTAAGTGTGTTCAGTCCACGGGTCATCCATTACTTATGGGATACCAATACCAAAGCTAAAGTACACGGATGATGGGAGGGACAAGGCAGGAACTTTAAACGGAAGGAACCACTGCCTGTAGAACCTTTCTCCCAAAAACAGCCTCCGAAGAAGCAAAAGTATCAAATTTGTAAAATTTGGAAAAAGTATGAAGTGAAGACCAAGTTGCAGCCTTGCAAATCTGTTCAACAGAGGCCTCATTCTTAAAGGCCCAAGTGGAAGCCACAGCTCTAGTGGAATGAGCTGTAATCCTTTCAGGAGGCTGCTGTCCAGCAGTCTCATAGGCTAAACGTATTATGCTACGAAGCCAAAAAGAGAGAGAGGTAGCCGAAGCCTTTTGACCTCTCCTCTGTCCAGAGTAAACGACAAACAGAGAAGAAGTTTGCCGAAAATCTTTAGTTGCCTGTAAGTAGAACTTCAGGGCACGGACCACGTCTAGATTATGCAAAAGACGTTCCTTCTTTGAAGAAGGATTAGGACATAATGATGGAACAACAATCTCTTGATTGATATTCCTGTTAGAAACAACCTTAGGTAAAAACCCAGGTTTAGTACGCAGGACTACCTTGTCTGAATGAAAGATCAGATAAGGGGAATCACAATATAAGGCAGATAACTCAGAGACTCTTCGAGCCGAGGAAATAGCCATCAAAAACAGAACTTTCCAAGATAAAAGTTTAATATCAATGGAATGAAGGGGTTCAAACGGAACACCCTGAAGAACTTTAAGAACCAAGTTTAAGCTCCAAGGAGGAGCAACAGTTTTAAACACAGGCTTAATTCTAGCCAAAGCCTGACAAAAGGCCTGGACGTCTGGATTCTCTGCCAGACGCTTGTGTAAAAGAATAGACAGAGCAGAAATCTGTCCCTTTAGTGAACTAGCGGATAAGCCCTTTTCTAAACCCTCTTGTAGAAAAGACAATATCCTAGGAATCCTAACCTTACTCCATGAGTAACTCTTGGATTCACACCAATATAAATATTTATGCCATATCTTATGGTAAATTTTTCTGGTAACAGGTTTCCGAGCCTGTATTAATGTATCAATAACCGAATCCGAAAACCCACGCTTTGATAGAATCAAGCGTTCAATTTCCAAGCAGTCAGCCTCAGAGAAATTAGGTTTGGATGGTTGAAAGGACCCTGAATTAGAAGGTCCTGCCTCAGGGGTAGAGACCATGGTGGACAGGACGACATGTCCACTAGGTCTGCATACCAGGTCCTGCGTGGCCACGCAGGCGCTATCAGAATCACCGATGCTCTCTCCTGTTTGATCCTGGCAATCAGTCGAGTTAGCAACGGAAAAGGTGGAAACACATAAGCTATGTTGAAAACCCAAGGGGCTGCTAGTGCATCTACCAGCACCGCTCCCGGGTCCCTGGACCTGGATCCGTAACAAGGAAGCTTGGCGTTCTGGCGAGATGCCATGAGATCCAGTTCCGGTTCGCCCCAACGACGAATCAGTTGAGCAAATACCTCCGGGTGAAGTTCCCACTCCCCCGGATGAAAAGTCTGGCGACTTAGAAAATCCGCCTCCCAGTTCTCCACGCATGGGATGTAGATCGCTGACAGGTGGCAAGAGTGAGACTCTGCCCAGCGAATTATCTTTGAGACTTCCAACATCGCTAGGGAACTCCTGGTTCTCCCTTGATGATTGATATAAGCCACAGTCGTGATGTTGTCCGACTGAAATCTGATGAACCTCAGTGTTGCTAACTGAGGCCAAGCTAGAAGAGCATTGAATATTGCTCTTAATTCTAGAATGTTTATTGGGAGGAGTTTCTCCTCCTGAGTCCACGATCCCTGAGCCTTCAGGGAGTTCCAGACTGCTCCCCAGCCTAGTAGGCTGGCATCTGTTGTTACAATCGTCCAATCTGGTCTGCGAAAGGTCATTCCTTTGGACAGATGAACCCGTGACAACCACCAGAGAAGAGAATCTCTGGTCTCCTGGTCCAGATTTAGCAAAGGGGACAGATCTGATTAATCCCCGTTCCACTGACTTAGCATGCATAGTTGCAGCGGTCTGAGATGCAGGCGCGCAAATGGCACTATGTCCATTGCCGCGACCATTAAGCCGATTACTTCCATGCACTGAGCTACTGATGGGCTTGGAATGGAGTGAAGGACACGGCAAGCATTGAGAATCTTTGATAACCTGGACTCCGTCAGGTAAATCTTCATCTCTACAGAATCTATAAGAGTCCCTAGAAAAGGAACCCTTGTGAGTGGTAACAGAGAACTCTTTTCCACGTTCACTTTCCACCCATGCGACCTCAGAAATGCTAGAACTATCTCTGTATGAGACTTTGCATTTTGAAAACTTGACGCTTGTATCAGAATGTCGTCTAGGTACGAAGCCACCGCTATGCCTCGTGGTCTTAGTACCGCCAGAAGTGAGCCCAGAACCTTTGTAAAAATTCTCGGGGCCGTAGCTAACCCGAAGGGAAGAGCTACAAACTGGTAATGCCTGTCTAGAAAGGCAAACCTTAGGTACCGATAATTATGTTTGTGAATCGGTATGTGAAGGTAGGCATCCTTTAAGTCCACTGTGGTCATATATTGACCCTCTTGGATCATGGGTAGGATGGTCCGAATGGTTTCCATCTTGAACGATGGAACCCTTAGGAATTTGTTTAAGATTTTTAAGTCTAAGATTGGTCTGAAGGTTCCCTCTTTTTTGGGAACCACAAACAGATTTGAGTAAAACCCTTGCCCTTGTTCCGTTCGCGGAACTGGGTGGATCACTCCCATCACTAAGAGGTCTTGTACACATTGTAGAAATGCCTCTTTCTTTACTAGGTTTGTTGATAACCTTGACAGATGAAACCTCCCTTGTGGAGGAGAAGTTTTGAAATCCAGAAGGTATCCCTGAGATATAATCTCCAACGTCCAGGGATCCTGTACATCTCTTGCCCAAGCCTGGGCGAAGAGAGAAAGTCTGCCCCCCACTAGATCCGTCTCCGGAAAGGGGGCCCTGTCTTCATGCTGTCTTAGGGGCGGAAGTAGGCTTTCTGGCCTGCTTGCCCTTGTTCCATGACTGGTTGCCTTTCCAACCCTGTCTGTAACGAGCAGTAGTTCCTTCCTGTTTTGGAGCGGAGGAAGTTGATGCTGCTCCTGCCTTGAAATTATGAAAGGCACGAAAATTAGACTGTTTGGCCTTTGATTTGGCCCTGTCCTGAGGAAGGGTGTGGCCCTTACCTCCAGTAATGTCAGCAATAATTTCCTTCAAGCCGGGCCCGAATAAGGTCTGCCCTTTGAAAGGAATATTCAGTAGTTTAGACTTAGAAGTTACATCTGCTGACCAGGATTTAAGCCATAGCGCTCTGCGCGCCTGTATGGCGAATCCGGAATTCTTAGCCGTAAGTTTGGTTAAATGCACTACGGCATCCGAAACAAACGCATTAGCCAGCTTAAGCGTTCTAAGCTTGCTCAAAGTCTCATCCAATGGTGCTGTGCGAATCGCCTCTTCCAGAGACTCAAACCAGAATGCCGCTGCAGCAGTGACAGGCGCAATGCATGCAAGAGGCTGTAATATAAAACCTTGTTGAACAAACATTTTCTTAAGGTAACCCTCTAATTTTTTATCCATTGGATCTGAGAAAGCACAGCTATCCTCCACCGGGATAGTGGTACGCTTGGCTAAAGTAGAAACTGCTCCCTCCACCTTAGGGACCGTCTGCCATAAGTCTCGTGTGGCGGCGTTTATAGGGAACATTTTTCTAAATATCGGAGGAGGGGAAAAGGGCACACTAGGTCTATCCCACTCCTTGCTAATAATCTCTGTAAGCCTTTTTGGTATAGGAAAAACGTCAGTACACACCGGTACCGCATAGTATTTATCCAGCCTACATAATTTCTCTGGGATTGCCACCATGTCACAATCATTCAGAGCCGCTAACACCTCCCCTAGCAACACGCGGAGG
Source organism: Bombina bombina (assembly GCF_027579735.1). Lineage (NCBI taxonomy): Eukaryota > Metazoa > Chordata > Amphibia > Anura > Bombinatoridae > Bombina > Bombina bombina. The sequence continues at coordinate 989,924,395 of NC_069500.1, forward strand.
TTCTCAAGCTTAAATTTAAAATTTGAAATTTCTGAATCCAGTCTCCCCGAATCAGAACCGTCACCCACAGAATGAAGCTCTCCGTCCTCATGTTCTGCAAATTGTGACGCAGTATCAGACATGGCTCTCGTGTCATCTGCGCGCTCTGTCCTTAACCCAGAGCTATCGCGCTTGCCTCTTAACTCGGGCATATTGTATAATACTTCTTTCATAACATTAGCCATATCATGTAAAGTGATTTGTAAGGGCCTTGATGTACTTGACGCCTCAATCTCACGCACCTCCCGAGCGGGAGACGAAGGTACTGACACGTGAGGAGAGTTAGACGGCATAACTTCCCCCTCGTCTGGTGATAATTTCTTTATCGGTACAGATTGACTTTTATTCAAAGTAATATCAATACAATTGGTACACATGTTTCTATTGGGCTCCACATCGGCTTTTAAACATAATGAACAAGCAGATTCCTCTGTATCAGACATGTTTAAACAGACTAGCAATAAAGCTAGCAAGCTTGGAATTACTTTCAATAAATTTACAAGCAATATGAAAAACGCTGCAGCGCTTTTAACAAACACAGTTGAATAACAAAGAACTAATTCAGTATTAGTCAACAATTCTTAACGGTAAATGAATTAATTAGCAGAGGATTGCACCCATTAGCAAAAGGATGATTAACCCCTCAATACCCCAAAAAAACGGATATCATTAAGATTTAACGCTTTTATCACAGTCAAACACACTGTCACAGGTCTGCTGTGACTGATTACCTCCATTAAAAACGAATTTTGAAGACCCCTGAGCTCTCTAGAGACGTCCCGGATCCAGGAGGAAGAAGCAGGAAGACTGTGCTAGAATTTTAACTGCGCAACAAGGCGCTAAAAAGAAAAGGTCCCTCCCACTCACTATTACAACAGTGGGAGACCTGATATAACGGTTTTTATGCAGAAAAATACGTTAGCCATGTGGAAAAAAATCATGCCCAAAAGGATTTATCACCAAAGTACCTCAGAAAACGAATAACATGCCAGTAAACGTTTTAAAAACAAACTTTTTCAATGTCATGCAAAGTTATCACTAAGCCTGCTACCAGTCGCTTCTACTGCAGATAAGGCTTAAGCATTATTTCAGTATTAACAGTATTTTCTCAGTCAAATTCTAGTCCCTAGAAAATAACTCAACTGCGTATACATTTATCAGCCTGATACCAGTCGCTACTACTGCATTTAAGGCTGTACTTACATCATATGGGTAACAGCAGTGTTTTCCTAGTCAATTCCATTCCCAGAAAAAATTGTACTGCACATACCTCATTTGCGGGCGACCCCGCATGCTATTCCCCTTTTCTGAAGTTACCCTACTCCTCAGAATGTCGAGAACAGCCAGTGGATCTTAGTTACGCCTGCTAAGATCATAGAAAACGCAGGCAGATTCTTCTTCCAAATACTGCCTGAGAGAGAAAAAAACAGCACACTCCGGTGCCATTTAAAATAACAAACTTTTGATTGAAGAATAATTAAGTAAAAACTCCAACTCCTCTCGCGACCTCCTTCTTTGTTGAGGGTTGCAAGAGAATGACTGGATATGACATGTGAGGGGAGGAGCTATATAGCAGCTCTGCTTGGGTGATCCTCTTGCAACTTCCTGTTGGGAAGGAGAATATATCCCATAAGTAATGCATGACCCGTGGACTGAACACACTTAACAAGAGAAAGTGCTGTTTTTCAGAAAAAGTCTATTGACTTATAATCAAAATCTTAACATAAACAATCCTGCAACATTGTCTCACTATGAATTGCCCTATCACTGTGAGCACTATAAACTTAAGGACCTTCTTCAATCAAGTCGGACGGACTATTTCTAAAGCTTTAACTTCAAGGACTTTGGCCACTTATCTTTGGACAAGTGTATTATCCCAGAGTTGACGGGACTTTCTTGGATGATACGGACATTGTGGATAAGTATTATCGTCCCTAGAGGCCCCAATCCTTTATATCTGCACTATAGTGCTTTACATTAGAATGTCTGCCTATTTTGAGCTCTATCTGATGTTTTGATTTTCTTTATGTATTTTAGTATTGTCATACATATTTGCAAATCTTGTTTGTAAATTCTACTTATTGTACTTATTATAACGATAGTGCCTGTATTCACTGTTATTATGGGTATCTCCCTATGTGATTAAAATCCGGTTTAATTAGACTAGAGTGCTGTTGTGGGGTCTCTGTGTTTCTATCTTTCTACATAAAACTTAAAGGGACAGTATACTGTAAAATAGTTTTTCCCTTAATGTGTTTACAATTGCTTTTTTTACCAACTGCAGAGTAAAAAAAATATGAAAATTAGTTTTTAAGGTTTATTTCTGTATATTAAAGCTCTGATTTTGTGTTTTAAAGCCACAGCCTAATAAAATAGGTTGAGCTTGTATCACATTGTGCACATATACCTGCTTCTTTATCTTATATCTGTCCTTAAAACAATCACCAATACTTTGAGAGAACAATGGAAAATAAACATTTTATTACCTTCTCTCTGCTTTATCACACTGGGAGTGTAATTTCTTCTGCTGGCTGTGTTTACAAAGCTTATCTATAGCTGGGACCTGCGGCCACAAACTTTCAGAATAGGTGGGGATACCACATGCTAAATTAACTATTTCAAATGCCAATATAAGGGTAAAGGAGCTACTTGTAAACAATTTAATACACTCCAGCAGGTAAAGTGGATCATTGGGAACAAATTAAAGGGGAGAAATTTTTTGAGTAAACTGTCCCTTTAAGGACCACTAAATACAGTAGAATAACAAGTGCATTATAAAATGACAATAACACTTACTCTGAATTTCATTTAGGCATTAGATTTTTTTCTGAACTCCCCCCCCCATATCCTGGCCCCCTAATGTGAGAGCCATCAGCCAATCACAGACTAGTATACGTATACCCTATGAACTTATCCACATGCTCAGTTGGAGCTGGTGCCTCAGAAAGTGTGTATATAAAAATAATGCGCAAAATGTTATTATAGAAGTAAATTGCAAAGTCTCTTAAAACTACATGTTCTATCTGAATTATTAAAGTTTAATTTTGACTTTAGTGTCCATTTAAAGGGACATGAAACCCCAAAATCTTCTTTTGTTATTCAGACAGAGCATACAATTTTAAAAAAAGTTTCAAATTTACTTCTATTATTAAATTTGCATTGTTACCATGATATTCTTTGTTGAAGAGATACCTAGGTAGGTGTCTGGAGCACTACATGGCAGGAAATAGTGCTGCCATCTAGTGCTCTGGCAGATGCATAACGTGCTAGCACAACTGCTGCCATATAGTACTCCCGACATGGCCAGGCTCCTGACCTTACGTCCCTGATACCAAGAGAATAAAGAAAAAATGGTAATAGAAGTAAATTATAAAAGAAAAATTTGAATTTCTTGTGTCTTTAAGCTTTAAAGGGACAGTCTACACCTGTATTAACATTAGCCTATACGTTAGATTAAGTTCATATTGTCCTAACTCACCCCATCTACCATAAGGAGTCTGCTTCACAAACAGATTATTCATAATCAAAACTCTGAAAAAAAAGCTCCACCTATTAACTACATCATAGACTCTCTACTTTAAAACGCTCCAATCAAAATAATATCACTGATTAAAAAACAGGATTGCCCTTTCGTTGTTTAGCGCATGCGCACCTTCTGAGGAACCAAAAAAAACACTCGGCTTAGTTACTTTCCTGCAGCACAGACGGACTTCCTCTACATCACTTCCGTAAATAGGGGCATGTGTGTTTACATGGTAATTACATAGGTTGTTGTATGTGAACGAGTAGGAGATACAAAGAGAAGGGGAGTTCAAGGTAGGAGGAGAAGGGAATGGGCGGAGTTTGTCAGCATTTTTAACGATTAGAATCAAAGTTTTGATTTCGAATACCTCCGTTTGTGAAGCAGACTCATTAGAACAGAGGGGGTGAGCTAGAAAAATCGGAACACAGTTTAAGGTATAGGCTAATGTTAATACAGGTGTAGAATTTAATCAATATATTAAAACTAGATGTGAAAAAGCTCTAGATAAGTGCGATTAAGAATGAAAAGATATATGTACAATCTTGTTTACATGCACTTACAACCTGCTGTGTATTCATTCATTTAACAATTTTAAGGCAGGCACATAAACCAGGTAATTATTCCCATTACTACGTGGGACACAAATCAAGAGATCCCAACGTACACCATATGATTGTCTGACTATTAACCAAAAACTGCAAGGGTCAAGTACGGGCTGATCTTACTCTGTTCTAATGTTTCACAATTATTTAAATTAGCTGGGTATTATCATGTAAGCCTTATGGTAAAATCACACTACCATCCTATAAGTTGCTGTTGTAAATCAATTATAGCACATACAGTATATACTTTATTGAGCCCTTTTAATCAGTGCTGTCTAGTGCTTAAAGGTCTAGTGATTAAAGGTTATGTTTTATAGTGCTCACAGTGGTGGGGCAATTAATAGTGAGACAATGTTAAAGGGATAGTAAAGTCCAAATTAGACTTTCATGGATCAGAAAAGGCATATCATTTTAAATAACTTTCTAATTTACTTTTATCATCAAATTTGCTTTGTTTTCTTGGTATTCTTAGTTGAAAGTTAAACCTAGGTAGGCTCATATGCTAATTTCTAAGCCCTTAAGGGCCGTCTCTTATCTGAATGCGTTTGACAGTTTTTTCACATCTAGAGGGCGTTAGTTCATGTGTTTCATATAAATAACATTGTGCACACGCACAGGGAGTTATTTAAGAATCAGAAATTGCCTGAAATGCAAGTCTGTCAAAAGATCTGAGATAAGGAGGCAGTCTGCGTAAGCTTTTTCGTTCTTTACAGCTGACTTGGCTGAATGTATTTTCATGAAACTCGGCATGCTGATAGCTTTTTTCAAGTTATTTCATTCAAATTAGCTTTTGTACAGTTATCTCGCCACCTGAGGCGCTCAATAGAGTGCTTTTTCTCCAGAACATTATCATTCTAGCTGCAGTGCAGGTGTCTGTCAGCAAGGGGAGTTTATTTCTGTGTTTGCTTTTTCAGACTATTTCGATTTTCAAAAACTTTACAGCCTGGAAAGAAATTATAGTACAGACTTTATAGAAGCAGAACTTCTCAAAAGTGAGAGTGAAGTGAACAGTTGTCAGGTTCAATGCACGGTAAGGACCGCACTACACTTACTAGGTGTCTGGTCTTGGAGCACATTAGGAGCAGTACTGAAATGGCTGGTGGGTGCACTATACATGGAAGGACTGTGGCAGTAGAGGCTCAGAGCTGCTCTGTCTGTGCTGCATCTTTGTGGAACTGTTTCCATGTGTTCTAGGATAGAGCTATTTAGGTGGTGTCTTTGGCACAAAGTCTGATTGGGAGGTGTTAAAAGGTCATCTTTGTCACCCGTTCAGTGCTTGGTTATTTCGTATGGAAACATTTTAACACACTTGTTCCTAGCCTGCCGTTATGGTTTTGACCCTGGTGAGTTGTTTGACTTCTGTTACCTGTCTAAACTCTATCTGCACTGTTACCTGAGGAGTGACCTGGTGGCTAAATATCTTTGTAACTGTACCCTGGTTTATAAAAGTTTGTGATCTCCTTCTGTTGGGATGCACGGCAACTAACAGATTACCTGGCGCTTGCTTATGGCATCCATATTAACTTCCAGCCTAACTCTGTTTGGTGCCTGCAACACATCTTCTGCTTCTGTGGGCCTAACAACAGTTGAGCACCTGGCCCTGATATAAATTCTCTGTTTGCAGCAAATACAAATTACATTGAAATATTTTCACAGCATTTTAACTTGCATTTGCCTCTAGTTTAGTATAAATTAATTTTCGGTCAGTTAACTAAGTGTATTGTGGGCTTTGAACAAACTGCATCTGCATACAGCAGGTTATATAAATCAGTGAGAGACTTAGGTGTGCAGTGTTTAAAGATTATATAATGTATAAAAAATACAAAGTGCAATGCAATTTTTAAAAGATACACAAAAATGTTATACAGAGAATAATCCTAAATTGTCAAATTTACACAGAAATATTCAAAGCGCAATCATAATTTGCAAAATCACAATCCTAACTGCACTGCTGTATAGAAAATTGAAATGCATTAAATATAAAATGTACTTTACATCCATATATATTATGTATTACTAGTCCTAAAGTTCATTCACACGGGCCATTTTATGCAGTACAGCGGTCCCACCCCTTGCTCTCTCTCTCCCCTTCTCTTTTGTGCTCTCTCCCCTTCTCTTTTTTGTGCTCTCTCCCCTTCTCTTTTGCGCTCTCTCTCCCCCTCTCTTTTGCACTCTCTCTCGCTCCACCTCTCTTTTACTCTCACTCCCCCCTCTCTTTTGCTCTCTCTCTCTCTCTCCCCCTCTCTTTTGTGCTCTCTCCCCCTCTCTTTTGCACTCTCTCCCCCTCTTTTGCGCTCTCTCTCTCGCTCCACCTCTCTTTTGCTCTCTCTGTCCCCCCTCTTTTGCTCCCTCTCTCCCCCTCTCTTTTGCTCCCTCTCCCCCTCTGTTTTGCGCTTTCTCTCCCCCCTCTCTTTAACGCTCTCTCCCCCCTCTCTTTTGCGCTCTCTCTCTCCCCTCCTCTTTTGCACTCTCTCCCCCTCTCTTTTGCGCTACCTCTCTCCCCCTCTCTTTTGCGCTCTCTCCCCCTCTCTTTTGCACTCTCTCCCCCCTCTCTTTTGCGCTCTCTCTCTCCCCCCTCTCTTTTGCGCACTCTCTCCCCCCCTCTCTTTTGCGCTCTCTCTCCCCCTCTCTTTTGCGCTCTCTCCCCCTCTCTTTTGCACTCTCTCTCCCCCTCTCTCTTTTGCTTTCTCTCCCCCCTCTCTTTTGCTCGCTCTCCCCCTATTTTGCACTCGCTCTCCCCCTCTCTTTTACGCTCTCTCTCTCCCCCCTCTCTTTTATGCTCTCTCTTTTGTGCTCTCTCTCTCCCCCTCTTTTGTGCGCTCTCTCCACCTCTTTTGCACTCTCTCTTTCCCCCTCTATTTTGCGCTCTCTCTCTCCCCCTCTCTTTTGTGCTCTCTCTCTCCCCCTCTCTTTTGTGCTCTCTCTCTCCCCCCTCTCTTTTGCGCGCTCTCTCTCCCCCCTCTCTTTTGTGCTCTCTCTCCCTCTCGTTTGCACTCTCTCCCCCTCTCTTTTGCGCTCTCTCTCCCCCCTCTCTTTTGCGCTCTCTCTCCCCCCTCTCTTTTGCTCTGTCTCTCTCTCCTTTTTGCTCTCTCCATCCCTCTGTTTTGCTCTTTCTCTCCATCCCTCTCTTTTGCTCATTCTCTCCACCCCTCTCTTTTGCTCTCTCTCTCTCCCCCCTCTCTTTTGCTCTCTCTCTCCCCTCTCTTTTGCTCTCTCTCCCCCTCTCTATTGCTCTCTCTCCTCCCTCTCTTTTGCTCTCTCTCCCCTCTCTTTTTCTCTCCTCTCATTTTCGCTCTATCCCCCCTCTCTTTTGCTCTCTCCCCCCTTTTTTTTACTCTCTCTTCGCTCTATTTTGCTCTTTCCCCTCTCTTGCTCTTTCCCCTCTCTTGCTCTTTCCCCTCTCTTTTGCTCTTTCCCCTTTATTTTGCTCTCTCTTCCCCCTCTCTTCTGCTCTTCCCCCTCTCTCTAGCTCTTTCCTATCTCTTTTTGTCTCTCCCCCTCTCTCACGCCGACCGCACCCAACCACGCCCATGTTCCACCCGGCCACGCCCACATTCCCACCGGCCACGCTCCCGCCTGGCCGCAACAGCATGTCAGGTAAGGCCAGGTGTGTTTGTCCTTGTGCTGTCTCTACTGCGCATGACAGTTTCGGACAAACACACTTGGCCTTTTATATAATAGGATAATAGAGAAGTGCCCCTTCCTTCTGAATAAAAATTATGTTATTTATTGAAACTGTAGATGGAAATTTAAAAAAAAACAAAAAAAGGAAAATACTTATATTTGTCTGGTTGATTCTTTCTTAGATATTTTTTTCAAAAACATATGTAGGTTATATTATATTTATTTTAACATGGAAATTAAATGGCAAATATTTTTAAGTGAAAGCCAGAGTTTAAGTTTCCTATCAAATGTTTAAAAGCAAGGAAATTTGATCGCTAACTTAAACTGCCCCCACTCCCCCCCTTTGGGAGATTTACATGACATCCTCAATGGTTTTACTAATGACATCACACATGGCATTGTTGATGACATAATCTTTGACATCACTAGTGAAAATTATATATGTGTGTGTCTGTGTTCCTGATATGATATTGCACTACAATTTATTGAAGAGAGGGATTATCCTATTAAACAAGGACAAGAAACACTATTGTAACCAAACAAAGTCAAGAAATCTTAATCTACCTTTCAAAACATAAAAGAAACAAGTAAATAACACAAAATATTGATAGTTCTGAGTTCATATACTATATAAACAGTTTGTTTCTACAGTAATTAAGAAATATTTGTAAGGTTTAACCTTCAGAGATATTTGTTATGTCTACATGACATTTTTTTTATTGGAAGCATGATGAACCAGAGCTAGAACCCAAATATTTATTAAACAGTTAATTAACATATATTATAGAGGAATTATCTTTACCATTTGGAAAAAGATATCTGATGTGAGCAATGTATACACATTTAGCTGTGTTATAAGGTTTCCTATAATTCTGAGGTATAGTTTCTGCTTAATTCATACATTTCTTCAATACATTTGATTATTTAGGATAATTTAACCTAAACATGTTTTCTAAATATACTGTCAGTTTACTCCAGCAGGTAGTTATTAATACAAATGTAAAAAAGAATATGGCAGTTTCCAGGGCCGGCGCTCCCACTAGGCACTAGGCAGCCACCTAGGGCGCACTGCAACCTAGGGCTCAGCCAGCCACGACCCGGGTTCCCCAACTTTCAGCCTGCTACAACATTTTAAGCTTAATTTTGTTGCGGCATCTCTTAGGGACTCCTAGCCCTATTAACATGTGTGAAGATTAACCCCAGTCACTCATCTCTGTGTGTTAGCGCTATCATTAGCTCACAGGGCTGGAGTGGGCTGAAAAGAAAGTCAGTGAAATTATCACCTTAAGCAGCACAGGCTGATGATATCACTCCCTGGCGCCACGCACAGTAAACTTAACTAGCCCTAATTTAACTGTGCATGTATAGTAAGTTCACCTTATGTACATAATGTACATTAAATTAAAGAAACGACCGTGAGGTGTGCAGCTGAGTGCTGGTGGGGATACGCAGACAGTCAGTACACACAAGGGCGTCCCGGTGTGGCTGCGGGGATATGAGGCAGCAGAGAGGATGATCACACTTGTGTAACTGTCAAGAGACACAAGGTAAGACAACGGACAGAGCTGTATAAGTGTGAAGTAGTATGGAGAGGCTCTGTAACATTAAAATTGCTGGGCTTGATGAAGCAATAGGGTGCACTTTTATCCAGAACCCCTGTATTAATATTTTCACTGTAAAATTGGCTGATGCAGCACCTAAACTCTGTCTCCCCCCCCCCCCCCCGTCTCTCTCTCTCTCTCAGCAAAACACATGTGGTCTTTTTAGATCTAGACATAAGGGTGTCGAATGGGAAAGTAGAAACCTCGACCCATTTTAAGGAAGTGGATTCAAATAATTTCATCCATCAAACAAGTTGTCACCATAGAAAGTGGATCTCAAATATCCTGAAGGGACAACTAATGAGAATTAGAAAAAATTGCTCCAGTTAGGAAATGTGGGCCAAACAGTCGGCAACACTCAAAAACAGATTTCTTGAAAGGGGATATAACGAATCCTCCATAGACAAAAAGATCGAAGAAGTAAGCCATCTTAAGAGAGAAAGCCTTCTGACCTATAAGAAAAAACTGAACATAACAACTCCGGAAAACCTCAAGATACCATTCATCACTCAATACAGTGAGAGAAGGAAAATAATCGAGGATATAATCAAACGCCATTGGTATCTTTTGAAGGATGATGATGTGTTGGGCGAACACCTTACGGAGCAACCGAGCTTCATCTTCAGGAAAGCAAACAACCTCAAATCTATCTTAGCCCCAAGTGTCCCGAGGAACAGAACATCTAAGTATCCCATGGGGGTCCTGGGAAAGAAACTAAAAGGGTTTTTCCCATGTCATTTTTGCAAGGCTTGCAAACATGGGATAAAGACGGATGCCTTCAAGTCCAAGATCACTAATGAATCTTATAACATCAAGCAGACCATTAGATGCACAGACCATCATGTGGTGTATCTAATCGAATGTGGGTGTGGCCTACAATACGTGGGCGAGACCACGAGAAAGCTGAGAGACAGGATCCGGGAGCACCTCCTACAAATAAAGTGGAAGAAAATAGATCTGCTCCTTTATAAACATTTCAAAGAGGTCCATGGAGGAAACAACAAAAGCTTTAGATATCTGGGAATTAGTAAATTAAATAAAGACTGGAGAGGGGGAAATATGGAGGCAAGAATGCTGAAGACAGAGTCCAAATGGATTTTCTACTTATACTGCATTTATCCTAAGGGACTCAATGCCAACTTTGAGATAGTCCTCCTATTCTGAAAGATCCAAAATGAGTCTAAAAACAATCCAAATGACTGCTATTGATAAAAAAGGAGTTTAGATATTAAACATTACCCCACAGTATTTTGAATAATACCTTATTTCAACGATACCCTATTATACCTCCTTCTTTATAATAGAGATGTTTAAAATATCCTAATCCATGTCATTTATAATGTGTTGACCGTTATCATGGACAGTAAAGAAAATAACTTTTGTCTTAACTGATCTCCATTGTATTTCTTTACTTTATAATAGAAAGATCGATTTAGACTGTTTAAATACCATTCTTTATGTAATTTCACTGTGTGGTAAACTGTAACGGCAAGTTTAGATTCTATGTATCTGTAAAGTTAATTGTTTTGTGGATCACAACTGCAGACTCTTGGAGAGTATGTGAGGAATAGAAAGAACTCAGGTAAGTTATACCCTGCTAGTTGGTTACAGGAGATATTAGGATTTCCCCTGTATATTATATCTTGTGTAGCTCGGAGAGAACATATGCATGGTGTTGATTAAGTATCAATAACAGATGAGTGAATAAAGTGTCAGTCCGTCTTTTACACACAGATATTGCAAGTGCGAAAGTTGATATATTCCTTAAGGTACAGGATGGTAAATACAGTTCATTAAGTACCTGAATCTCTGTGGCTTCTCCTAGAAGCAGGGAGTGAGAGCGGGCGTTGTTCGTTTGTACTTGAGCAGAGGCTGTGTGCGGCAAGCAATGTGGCTGTAGAGGGGAGTGTGCGTGTGCACAAATCCGGTAGCTGGAAACGCTGACAGGCTGGAGACTGTGTGGGTGAGAACGGCTGTAGCTTTATGCTTGATGAGAAATCCCCGGCGTCTGATTTACAGCTCCAAGCTCTTGTAAGAGATAGAAAGCTCAGCCTTTAGTTTTCAAGAGGTGGAAGTTCAGTCTCTCTTATGCAGAAAAAGTCCTTGTTGAAATAACTCGGTAGATAGCGAGCCTAAGATGTGGTAAACTCCAAAGAGTGGTTGATAAACCAAATGTAGCCAAACAATGCTTAGGTACAGAGTTTCAGATAATCACAATGCTTCTAAACACCTAAATTAACTGGCAATGTGCGTAGAGGCTCATGGGTCTTTTATAGCCTTCATTTAAAGGGGTATGCAGCAAGTAGGAAATTAGAGGCTAAGGGACATGCAAGAAAATAAATTCCATGACATATCCCCCCATCAAAGAACCTGCACAGCAGGAACAGGAGCAGGTCTATCAGGGTTCAATCTGTGAAAACGAGATACCAGACGAGAGGCATTGAGATGAGTGGAGGGTTCCCAGGAGTCTTCATCAGAGGAGAATCCTTTCCAATGTATCAAATATTGAAGAGTTCCCTTAAATATCCTGGAATCAATAATTGAATCTATCTCATAGACATCATCATCGGCTAAAACCTGTGGTAACTGAGGGGGACTAGTTTGTAGTCTTGTGGGTATATATGGTTTAATTAATGATACATGGAATGTTGGGTGTATACGGTAATCAGGAGGCAAGTCAAGAGTGAATGCATTTTCATTTACCATTTTCTTGATAGTGAATGGTCCTATGTATAATTGAGAGAACTTTTTACAAGGGGTTTTTAGTTTGAGATGCCTGGTGGAAAGCCAAACCTTATCACCTATATGGTATGAAGGGGGACATCTTCTTTTACAGTCGTAGTATTGCTTTTGTTTTTGTTGAGCATGATTTATATTATCTTTAAGTTGTGTGAAGGTCTCCGCTAGGGAGTTGACAGAATCATCAATTTGTGGAGAGTTGGTTAATGAATGAGTGATTAACTGAAAAGTAGGATGGAAGCCATAGTTAGAAAAGAAGGGTGAAGACTTTGTGGAGGCATTCATCGTGTTGTTATAGGCAAATTCAGCCATAGGTAAATGCTCTGCCCATTTATCCTGTTGGAAAGAACAGTAACACCGTATATACTGCTCTAACCATTGATTCACTCTTTCTGTTTGCCCATTTGTTTGTGGGTGGAAAGCTGTACTGTAACAATGTTCTATCTTGAGTAGTGCACAAAGTTGTCTCCAGAATTTGGATGTAAATTGACTGCCACGATCCGTAATGATAATAGAAGGTAAACCATGTAATCTTACTATTTCTTTCAAAAAAAGATGAGCGGTCTCTGAAGAAGTGGGAAGTTTTCTATATGGAATAAAATGTCCCATCTTAGTCAGTAGGTCTACGACGACTAATATTGTATTATTTCCATCAGATGATGGCAAGTCCACAATGAAATCCATACCTACAGTTGACCAAGGTCTTTCTGGAATAGGTAATGGTCTAAGCAGTCCGTATGGTTTGGCCTTCTCAGGTTTGAGTATGGTACAGGTATGACAGGTCTTAACATAATCTGTTATAGTGTGGGACATGTTAGGCCACCAATAATTCCTTTGGAGTAAATCTTGTGTTCTATGTATGCCTGGATGACCAGCTAGAGGGTTATCATGATGAGATGAAGTCAGAGTTTCCCTCAGCTGAGGAGGAACATAAATCTTATCTTGGTGATAGTATAACCCATTATCAGACTTTTTTAGTGTTTTCTTGGAAAGGCTATTATCCTTCAACTGTTCCTCGAGGATAGATTTGTATAAATCATCAGTTAAACCAATAAAACAGTCGGGTGGAAGTATGGTTTGTGGAGGAGTCTCAGGTTCTGGTGGTTGATGAGATCTTGAGAGAGCATCAGCCTTCCCATTCTTTGAGCCGGGGCGGTAAGTGATATGAAAATGGAATCTTGCAAAATATAAACTCCACCTAAGTTGACGTGCCGATAATGTCTTGCTAGACTGTAAATATTCCAAATTACGGTGGTCTGTATAAATGAGGATGGGAAAGATGGTTCCTTCTAGGAGGTGACGCCAGTGTTCAAGAGATTTTCGAATCACCAACAATTCCTTCTCCCCAATAGAATAATTCCTTTCTGGTGGTGTCATAAGTTTTGAGAAGAAAGCGACAGGATCGATGGGATCTTTGGGTGACTTACGTTGAGAAAGAATAGCTCCTAATGCGAAATCGGATGCGTCAACCTCTAGTATATACTGTAATTGAGGGTCAGGAAAATGGAGAATAGGAGCTGTAGTGAAAGATTTTTTTAATAGAACAAATGCTTTTTGAGCATCTGTATTCCATATGAAAGGTATAGTTGAACCAGTGAGTTGTGATAGTGGTTTAACGATGGTGGAGAATCCTCTAATGAATTTACGATAAAAATTAGCGAATCCTAAGAAGCATTGTACTTCTTTTCTGGATGTGGGAGTAGGCCATTTTTGGATGGCTTCTACTTTATTTTGTTCCATCTGAATACCAGTTGATGTGATTCTGTATCCTAAAAAAGATAGTTCGGTGACATGGAACAAACATTTCTCTGCCTTAGCATAGAGTTGGTGGGTACGAAGGCGTTCTAGAACCCAGGTAACATGTTTAATATGATCCTTCAAATTGTTGGAGTAGATTAGGATGTCATCCAAATAGATTACCATGCACACGTCCAGCAAATCTCTAAAGATGTCATTGATGAAATGCTGGACTGTGGCCGGGGCATTACAAAGCCCAAATGGCATGACTAAATACTCGAACAACCCATAACGGGTTCTGAAAGCGGTGAGCCACTCATCTCCCTCTCGAATCCTGACGAGATTATAAGCGCCACGCAAGTCTAATTTTGTAAAAATTCTTGCATCTCTGAGACGTTCGACCATCTCTGGAATCAGAGGTAGTGGGTACCTGTTTTTCTGTGTAATTTTGTTCAGTTGACGATAATCAATTATTGGCCTCAGTGAGTTGTCCTTATTCTTAACGAAAAATATTCCAGCACCAGCTGGTGAGGTGGAGGGCCTAATAAACCCTTTTTTTAGGTTTTCATCTAAATAAGTTTTTAAATGTTGCAGTTCCGGTTGAGAGAGTGGATAGATGTGTCCAAAAGGTACAGTAGAGCCAGGTAGGAGATCTATAGGACAATCATAGATGCGATGTGGTGGGAGAGTCTCAGCTTCTTTTTTTACTGAAAACATCTAGAATCTGGTTGTATTCATTAGGTATAGATGATTCAGTGATACCTATAAGAATTTTGTCTGGGAAGCAGTGTGTAAGGCAGAATGATGAAACAAAGTCTACCTGTAGAGTTGCCCAGTTGATGTTGGGTTGATGCAGTTGTAACCAGGATATCCCAAGAACTACCTGAAAAAGTGGAGAAGGTATTATATCAAAAGAAATGTATTCCACATGACCAGTATCTGAAACAACTTTTAGGGGCTTAGTCTGATGAGTAACAATGTTGACAATTGAGCCATTAATAACACGAATTGAGACAGGGTGTGATTTCTTTTGCAGTGGTATTTTATTAATTCTAGCTAAATCAGCATCAATGAAATTAGAGAAAGCTCCTGAGTCTATGATGGCCTCAGTTCGGAGTACTTGACGTTCCCACTGTAAAGAGAGAGAAATGATACAATGAGAAGTATCTGAGACATAACTTGATAAACAGTGGGTTGTTTTGTTTAGCTTACAGGATTTCTGGCGTTGTAACAGAGGACAATCTTTTACTGTATGACCTGCAGCACCACAGTACATGCAGAGATTCAATCTCTTCCTACGGAGCCTCTCCTCTGGCTGTAGGGGGCCCTTGGTGATGCCCAAATCCATGGGTACTGGGTTATCTTTAGAAGAGGATGGAGTACTGAGTGTTTGGTAGTACCTAGGTTGAGGATCAGTATGTTGGCGTTCAGCCCGCCTTTCCCTAAGGCGTCTATCTATTTGTATAGACAATTCTATCAATCCTTGCAAAGTCTTAGGTAGATCAGTATGTGCTAGTTCGTCTTTTAAAGGTTCAGAGAGGCCCAACCTATATTGATTTCGGAGGGCTATGTCACTCCATTCCGAATCCTTGGAGTAGAGTTTAAATTCTGTGAGGTAGTCCTCTACTGGTCTACGTCCCTGTTTAAGGGTACGCATCTGGGTTTCAGCGGTCAGTTGTTTTTGTGTATCCTCATACAGGGTACTCATTTGTGCGAAGAATTCTCTAAGGGATCCTAGTACAGCGTCCTCAGTCTCAAAAAACATATCAGCCCATCTCCTGGGTTCACCCCTGAGGAAGGATATTACTGTCATAACCTTGATTCTCTCGCTGTAATATGTCTTAGGTCTCATTTGAAATAATAAAAGGCAGGAATTTCTGAATTGCCTAAATGAAGATCTCTCACCAGAAAAAAGGTCTGGGAGAGATACCTGAGGTTCAGGTGTATTATCCCTGACTACAGAGCGTAATGAGTCATTTTGAATCTGGAGCTCTCTAAGCCCCTGGGAGAGCTGATCCACACGCTGTGTCAGATTGAAAACAACACTAGGCAGATCTGCTGGATCCATTTTATTCTTGGCCAGTTAATATGTAACGGCAAGTTTAGATTCTATGTATCTGTAAAGTTAATGTGGATCACAACTGCAGACTCTTGGAGAGTATGTGAGGAATAGAAAGAACTCAGGTAAGTTATACCCTGCTAGTTGGTTACAGGAGATATTAGGATTTCCCCTGTATATTATATCTTGTGTAGCTCGGAGAGAACATATGCATGGTGTTGATTAAGTATCAATAACAGATGAGTGAATAAAGTGTCAGTCCGTCTTTTACACACAGATATTGCAAGTGCGAAAGTTGATATATTCCTTAAGGTACAGGATGGTAAATACAGTTCATTAAGTACCTGAATCTCTGTGTCTTCTCCTAGAAGCAGGGAGTGAGAGCGGGCGTTGTTCGTTTGTACTTGAGCAGAGGCTGTGTGTGGCAAGCAGCGTGGCTGTAGAGGGGAGTGTGCGTGTGCACCAATCCGGTAGCTGGAAACGCTGACAGGCTGGAGACTGTGTGGGTGAGAACGGCTGTAGCTTTATGCTTGATGAGAAATCCCCGGCGTCTGATTTACAGCTCCAAGCTCTTGTAAGAAAAAGAAAGCTCA